>NC_089985.1:5000-7500 GCF_036417845.1 Apteryx mantelli
CCCTAACCCTAACCCTAACCCTAACCCTAACCCTAACCCTAACCCTAACCCTAACCCTAACCCTAACCCTAACCCTAACCCTAACCCTAACCCTAACCCTAACCCTAACCCTAACCCTAACCCTAACCCTAACCCTAACCCTAACCCTAACCCTAACCCTAACCCTAACCCTAACCCTAACCCTAACCCTAACCCTAACCCTAACCCTAACCCTAACCCTAACCCTAACCCTAACCCTAACCCTAACCCTAACCCTAACCCTAACCCTAACCCTAACCCTAACCCTAACCCTAACCCTAACCCTAACCCTAACCCTAACCCTAACCCTAACCCTAACCCTAACCCTAACCCTAACCCTAACCCTAACCCTAACCCTAACCCTAACCCTAACCCTAACCCTAACCCTAACCCTAACCCTAACCCTAACCCTAACCCTAACCCTAACCCTAACCCTAACCCTAACCCTAACCCTAACCCTAACCCTAACCCTAACCCTAACCCTAACCCTAACCCTAACCCTAACCCTAACCCTAACCCTAACCCTAACCCTAACCCTAACCCTAACCCTAACCCTAACCCTAACCCTAACCCTAACCCTAACCCTAACCCTAACCCTAACCCTAACCCTAACCCTAACCCTAACCCTAACCCTAACCCTAACCCTAACCCTAACCCTAACCCTAACCCTAACCCTAACCCTAACCCTAACCCTAACCCTAACCCTAACCCTAACCCTAACCCTAACCCTAACCCTAACCCTAACCCTAACCCTAACCCTAACCCTAACCCTAACCCTAACCCTAACCCTAACCCTAACCCTAACCCTAACCCTAACCCTAACCCTAACCCTAACCCTAACCCTAACCCTAACCCTAACCCTAACCCTAACCCTAACCCTAACCCTAACCCTAACCCTAACCCTAACCCTAACCCTAACCCTAACCCTAACCCTAACCCTAACCCTAACCCTAACCCTAACCCTAACCCTAACCCTAACCCTAACCCTAACCCTAACCCTAACCCTAACCCTAACCCTAACCCTAACCCTAACCCTAACCCTAACCCTAACCCTAACCCTAACCCTAACCCTAACCCTAACCCTAACCCTAACCCTAACCCTAACCCTAACCCTAACCCTAACCCTAACCCTAACCCTAACCCTAACCCTAACCCTAACCCTAACCCTAACCCTAACCCTAACCCTAACCCTAACCCTAACCCTAACCCTAACCCTAACCCTAACCCTAACCCTAACCCTAACCCTAACCCTAACCCTAACCCTAACCCTAACCCTAACCCTAACCCTAACCCTAACCCTAACCCTAACCCTAACCCTAACCCTAACCCTAACCCTAACCCTAACCCTAACCCTAACCCTAACCCTAACCCTAACCCTAACCCTAACCCTAACCCTAACCCTAACCCTAACCCTAACCCTAACCCTAACCCTAACCCTAACCCTAACCCTAACCCTAACCCTAACCCTAACCCTAACCCTAACCCTAACCCTAACCCTAACCCTAACCCTAACCCTAACCCTAACCCTAACCCTAACCCTAACCCTAACCCTAACCCTAACCCTAACCCTAACCCTAACCCTAACCCTAACCCTAACCCTAACCCTAACCCTAACCCTAACCCTAACCCTAACCCTAACCCTAACCCTAACCCTAACCCTAACCCTAACCCTAACCCTAACCCTAACCCTAACCCTAACCCTAACCCTAACCCTAACCCTAACCCTAACCCTAACCCTAACCCTAACCCTAACCCTAACCCTAACCCTAACCCTAACCCTAACCCTAACCCTAACCCTAACCCTAACCCTAACCCTAACCCTAACCCTAACCCTAACCCTAACCCTAACCCTAACCCTAACCCTAACCCTAACCCTAACCCTAACCCTAACCCTAACCCTAACCCTAACCCTAACCCTAACCCTAACCCTAACCCTAACCCTAACCCTAACCCTAACCCTAACCCTAACCCTAACCCTAACCCTAACCCTAACCCTAACCCTAACCCTAACCCTAACCCTAACCCTAACCCTAACCCTAACCCTAACCCTAACCCTAACCCTAACCCTAACCCTAACCCTAACCCTAACCCTAACCCTAACCCTAACCCTAACCCTAACCCTAACCCTAACCCTAACCCTAACCCTAACCCTAACCCTAACCCTAACCCTAACCCTAACCCTAACCCTAACCCTAACCCTAACCCTAACCCTAACCCTAACCCTAACCCTAACCCTAACCCTAACCCTAACCCTAACCCTAACCCTAACCCTAACCCTAACCCTAACCCTAACCCTAACCCTAACCCTAACCCTAACCCTAACCCTAACCCTAACCCTAACCCTAACCCTAACCCTAACCCTAACCCTAACCCTAACCCTAACCCTAACCCTAACCCTAACCCTAACCCTAACCCTAACCCTAACCCTAACCCTAACCCTAACCCTAACCCTAACCCTAACCCTAACCCTAACCCTAACCCT